>NC_057798.1:225364713-225379713 GCF_018294505.1 Triticum aestivum
AGGGGCTGGCTGCTATCCCATGCAGCCCATGTGGCCCCCCCGGGAGGGGTGGCCCCTCCCGGTGGACCCCCGGAACCCCTCCGGTGGTCCCGGTACAATACCGGTATGACCCCGAAACTTTCCGGTGTCCGTTTGACAACTTCCCATATATAAATCTTTACCTCCGGACCCTTCCGGAACTCCTCGTGATGTCCGGGATCTCATCCGGGACTCCGAACAACATTCGGTAGTCACATACAAGTCTTCCTAATAACCCTAGCGTCACCGAACCTTAAGTGTGTAGACCCTACGGGTTCGGGAGACACGTAGACATGACCGAGACGGCTCTCGGGCAATAACCAACAGCGGGATCTGGATACCCATGTTGGCTCCCACATGCTCCTCGATGATGTCATCGGATGAACCACGATGTCGAGGATTCAATCAACCCCGTATGCAATTCCCTTTGTCAATCGGTACGTTACATGCCCGAGACTCGATCGTCAGTATCCTAATACCTCGTTCAGTCTCTTACCGGCAAGTCACTTTACTCGTACCGTAATGCATGATCCCGTGACCAAACACTTGGTCACCTTGAGCTCATTATGATGATGCATTACCGAGTGGGCCCAGATATACCTCTCCGTCATACGGAGTGACAAATCCCAGTCTCGATCCGTGTCAACCCAACAGACACTTCCGGAGATACCTGTAATGCACCTTTATAGTCACCCAGTTACGTTGTGACGTTTGGTACACCCAAAGCACTCCTACGGTATCCGGGAGTTACACGATCTCATGGTCTAAGGAAGAGATACTTGACATTGGAAAAGCTCTAGCAAACGAACTAACCGACCTTTGTGCTATGCTTAGGATTGGGTCTTGTCCATCACATCATTCTCCTAATGATGTGATCCCGTTATCAATCACATCCAATGTCCATAGCCAGGAAACCATGACTATCTGTTGATCACAACGAGCTAGTCAACTAGAGGCTCACTAGGGACATATTGTGGTCTATGTATTCACACGTGTATTACGATTTCCGGATAATACAGTTATAGCATGAATAAAAGACTATTATCATGAACAAAGAAATATAATAATAACACTTTTATTATTGCCTCTAGGGCATATTTCCAACAGTGATCCCCTACACTTGTGGGTTATCAAGACTAATTTCTGGCGCCGTTGCCGGGGAGCATAGCTCTATTCTTTGAGTAACTTGGGATTTATATCTGTTGATCACTATGAGGAACTTGAAAGACGAAAGAACTAAGATTTTGCCCTCAACTACGAGGGGAGGTAAGGAACTGCCTTCTAGCTCTGCACTAGATTCTCCTTCTGTTATTAGTAAGCTTGCGACACCTAAACTTGCTACTGCTATGAATTCTGATATGTCGCATGTTATTGATGATGCCACTTCTGCTATGCATGATACTTATGATGAAACTACTTGTGTGTGTGATACTACTGTGCCATTAGGTGAATTTCTTGATGAACAACTTGCTAGGGTTAGAGAGAATGAAATTTTACTGAAGATGCTATTATTGATGATAATGATGGTTAAAGTTCTGCCCCTAATTATGAATTACCCGTTGTTCCTGAGGGTTATGTTATGAATGAGGAAGCTGCTAGTGCTATCTTTGCTTGCAAAGATAGATATGATCTTAAAAAGTTATTAGCTAAATGGAAGCAGCAATCTCTTAATGCTAGAATGAAACCTGACCCCGCTTTTGCTACTTAACCTATCTATGTCACTGATAAGGATTATGAATTCTCTGTTGATCCTAAAATAATTACTTTAGTTGAATCTGATCCTTTTTATGGCCTTGAATCTAAAACTGTTGTGGTACATCTTACCCAGTTGAATGATATAGCCACCCTGTTTATTAATGATGAGAAGTCTCGCTATTATTATATCCTTAAGATATTCCCGTTCTCATTAAAGGGTGATGCTAAGACTTGGTTTAATTATCTTGATCCTGGTTGTGTGCGTAGTCCCCAGGATATGATTTATTACTTCTCTGCTAAATATTTCCCTGCTCATAAGAAACAAGCTGCCTTGCGGGAAATATATAATTTTGTGCAAATCAAAGAAGAGAGTCCCCCACAAGCTTGGGGGAGGCTTCTCCGATTACTTAATGCTTTTCCCGATCATCCTCTTAAGAAAAATGAAATACTTGATATCTTTTATAATGGACTAACTGATGCTTCCAAGGACTACTTGGATAATTGTGCTGGTTGTGTTTCCAGGGAAAGAACAGTCAACCAAGCTGAATTACTATTGAATAATATGTTGACTAATGAAAATAATTTGACTCTTCCTGAGCCAATTCCTTAGGCAATCCCTGAGCCAATTGAGCCAACTCCTGAGCCTATTCATAAACCCACTCCGAAAAAGAGAGGTGTTCTATTTCTCAGTCCTAAAGATATGCAAGAGGCAAAGAAATCAATGAAAGAAAAAGGTATTAAATCTGAAGATGTTAAGAATTTACCTCCTATTGAAGAAATTCATGGTCTTAGTATACTGCATGTTGAAGAAATACATTGTCTTGATAACCCGACACAGGTAGTAAATGTAAATTCTCTCTATAGATATGGTAAAGTTGAAATTCCCTCTACTAAATTTCATAGCCAATGGTTAGATGAATTTGATGACTTTATGGCTAGACAAGAAAGTTTTAATGCTTATGTTGGTAGAGAATGAAAGAATAATGCTTTCGAAATAAGACGCTTGACTGATTACATGGCTAGAGTTAAAGGTGAACTTAAACTCATTAGCAAATATGCTTCTATGGTAACCACTCAAGCTGAGCAAGTACTTAAAGCTCAAAATGATTTGCTTGATGAATTAAATAATAAACATGACTTTTCTGTTAGAGTGGCTACTAGAACTAGTAGAATGACTCAGGAACCTTTGTATCCTGAAGGCCACCCTAAGAGAATCGAGCAAGATTCTCAGAGAAATAATTTAGAGGCACCTAGTTCTTCTAAAAAGAAGAAAAAGAAAAGTGATAGGACTTTGCATGCTTCTAGTGAACCTGTTGTAGACACACGTGAGAATCCCAATGATATTTCTATTTCTGATGCTAAAACACAATCAAGTGATGAACATGACCTAGTGATAATGTTAATGATAATTTTCATGTTGATGCTCAACCTAGCAAAAATAATGAAGTAGAGATTGAACACGTTGTTGATCTTGATAACCCACAATCAAAGAATTAACGTTATGATAAGAGAGATTTTGTTGCTAGGAAGCACGGTAGAGAAAGAGAACCATGGGTTCAGAAACCCATGCCCTTTCCTCCTAAACCATCCAAGACAAAGGATGATGAGGATTTTGAGCGCTTTGCTAAAATGATTAGACCTATCTTCTTATGTATGCGCTTAACTGATATGCTTAAAGTAAATCCTTATGCTAAGTATATGAAGGATATCATTACAAATAAAAGAAAGATACCGGAAGCTAAAATTTCCACCATGCTTGCTAATTACACTTTTAAGGGTGGAATACCAAAGAAACTTGGAGATCCAGGGGTACCAACCATACCATGCTCCATTAAAAGAAATTATGTTCAGACTGCTTTATGTGATCTTGGAGCCGATGTTAGTGTTATGCCTATCTCTTTATATCGTAGACTTGAATTGAATAAGTTGACACCTACTGAAATATCTTTGCAAATGGCTGATAAATCAACTGCTATACATGTCGGTATTTGTGAGGATGTGCCTGTTGTGGTTGCAAATGTCACTATCTTAATGGACTTTGTTATTCTTGATATTCCCGCGGACGATAGTATGTCGATTATCCTTGGTAGACCCTTTTTGAATACTGCAGGGGCTGTTATTGATTGCAACAAAGGCAATGCCACTTTTCCTGTTAATGGTAATGAGCATACGGTACACTTTCCGAGGAAACAACCTCAAGTTCATAGCATCAATTCTATTGGAAAAATTCCAACTATCATTATTGGAGGTTTTGAATTTCCTCTTCCTACTGTTAAGAAAAAGTATGATATTCTTATTGTTGGGGATGTTCATATCCCCGTTGAGGTAACTTAGTGTTATTCGAAATTTCTCCGGTTCCGTGTTATTCGGAATGAGTTTGTTAACAAGACTTGATCAACCTTGTTAGTGGATTCATTTTGATGATCACGAGATGGATGAAACTAGAAGGCACAACCTTCTGTACCCTCTTTTTATTTTCTGTTATTTAGAATAAATAAAGCAAAAATAGTACTATCTGTTTGTTTTCTGAATTATCCGTGCAATAAAAAATATCCCGAAAATAAAAGTGCTCCAAATTCCCTGCAAATTTAGTATGATTGTTTATGGAATATTTAAGGATTTTAGGCACTGAAAACACTGCATGAGGGGCAAGCGCCTGGCCACGAGGGTGGAGGGCGCGCCCACACTCCCTGGGCGCGCCCCATATCTCCTGGGCCCAGGGTGGCCCCCTTCACTTATTCCTGCACCCACACACTCCATCTTCTTCCCAAAAAAATCCCCATCCAGCTCAAGCATGAGTCCCAGCTCATTTTGCTGCGATTTTTTATCTCCTTGTTCAAAGCTCCATTCACAAAACTGCTTTGGGAGATTGTTGCTTGGTATGTGACTCCTCCATTGGTCCAATTAGTTTTTGTTCTAGTGCTTTATTCATTGCAAATTTTTGCTGCATAGTTGACCCTGTTCTTGAGCTTGCATGTTAAATTTATGAGGTCCCAAGTAATTCTAATGCATGATATAGGCTCTAGGCACTTGTAGGAGTAGTTGCTACCAATCTTGTTTAGTTTTATTCACTTTTATTATGAAGTTACTAAAAATTTGAGAATTTTCAGAAAATGATAAGGAGATTTTTGAGGGGCTCTTCTAGCCAAGGCTCCCAGGAAAAAACAAGCTAAAGAGAAGGAAGAGGCCAAGTATAATCTTCCTCGCGTAGCGGAAGTACGGTCGTGCGAATGGCCTTGTGATAATTTCTTGAGAGAAGCCGGGATTTATGAACGCTTTTTATTCTTTGATTGAAAATTTAATTATCTTGTCTCGCCGGAAGCAGCGTACGCTCATCGAGGACAAGCATCCGCTCCAGAGCCTAAGCTCGAGCCTCCACTGGACCCTTATCGTTCATCATCTTACTACTGGGATCCGAAAGAGATGGCCAGCCAGTGGTATCCTGATTACACCTCTCAGTACACCGGGGAGAGTAGCCGCGGTCCTTGGCAATAGACCAACTTAGGCCAAAAGCCTAAGCTTGGGGGAGTATGTATTTCTCACTGACTTTACATTCATGTTCACACATTATTCTAGTTGTCGGTGCTCATACTCTTTCATTGTATTATCCATACTAGTTTAATTTTCTTTTTCTAGCTTTGTTCTTATGTGTTTGATAAACCTTAAGAAAAACCAAAAAAATTAGTTAGTTTAATTTCCATGCTTGTAGTAGAAATTAAAATGAAAACCCAAAAAGATTTCTCGTTCTTCTTTTTACTTGTTGGGAGCTTTCCCGTGTAAATAGTTTTATTTTCTTTTCTTTCCTTTGGGGGGTCGAGAGTAGAAGACCATATTGAAAATGTTTAGCGGGTCTCATATGCATGATTGTTTGTTTAACTTAGAGCCCATATTACTTGTCTTCTCTCTTGAGTTGAATGCTTGCAGATTCCAGCTTAGTCCAATGCATGTGCACTATTATTATTATACACATCGTTCGGTCGTGCAAGTGAAAGGCAATAATGACGATATATGATGGACTGATTGAGATGAGAAAAGTTGGTATGAACTCGACCTCTTTTGTTTTTGTAAATATGATGAGTTCATCGTTCCTGATTCATCTTATTATGAAGAAAACATATTTGCAATGACATTTAGAGATTATAGTTGCTTGTGCCATGCTTGATTAGCTATGAGTTATAATGGTTTACCTTGCGTGCCAACATGCTATTAAAATGATTATGATGTGGTATGATGGGATGGTATCCTCCTTTGAATTAATTGAGTGACTCGACTTGGCACATGTTCACGCATGTAGTTGAAACAAATCAACATAGCCTTCATGATATTTACGTTCATGATAGATTATATCCTACTCATGCTTGTACTCGGTGTAAATTAATTTTAATGCATGTTCATGACTGTTGTCGCTCTCTCAGTTGGTCGCTTCCCAGTCTTTTGCTAGCCTTCACCTGTACTAAGCAGGAATACTGCTTGTGCATCCAAACTCCTTAAACCCCAAAGTTGTTCCATATGAGTCCACCATACCTTCCTATATGAGGTATCTACCTGCCGTTCCAAGTAAATTTCTATGTGACAAACTCCAAACCATCAAATGAAACTTTGTTTCGTATGCTCGAGCAGCTCATGTTTCAACTAGGGATGTCTGTATCTTCCATGCTAGGTGTGTTATTCTCAAGAGGAGTGGACTCCGCTCCTCATTCACGAGAAAGGGCCGGTAACCGGGATGCCCACTCCCATGATCCAAAAAGATCAAAGCAAATCAATATAATTAAACAAAACTCCCCCAGGGTTGTTGTTAGTTGGAGGCACTCGTTGTTTCGAGCAAGCAATGGATTGATGCTTGTTGGTGGTGGGGGAGTATAAACTTTTACCATTCTGTTTGGGAACTGCCTATAATGCATGTAGTATGGAAGATATCGACATCTCATAGTTGTTGCGTTGACAGTTAAAGTATGCCGCTCAAAATGTTATTCATCTCTATTTTAAAATCGATCTTTGGCACCTCTACAAATCTTTGCTTCCCTCTGCGAAGGGCCTATATATTTACTTTTATGTTGATTCATCATCCCTCTTATTAAAAAGCACCCGCTGGAGAGCACACTGTCATTTGCATTCATTACTATTGGTTTATATTGGGTATGACTTGACTGGATCTCTTTTACCATGAATTACAATGTTTAGTCAGTCCTTGATCTTTAAAGGTGCTATGCATTTATGTTTTGTGGTCTCAGAAAGGGCTAGCGAGATACCATTTTGTTATATCATATTATGATTGTTTTGAGAAAGTGTTGTCATCCGAGTTTTATTATTATTGCTCGCTAGCTGATTATGCCATTGATATGAGTAATTGTGAGACCTAGGTGTTATTATGAGTATGGTTAGTTCATAATACTTGCTGAAAACTTGAATGCTGGCTTTACATATTTACAACAACAAGAGCAAACAGAGTTTGTAAAAGTTTTTCTTTATCACTTTCAGTTTATCAACTGAATTGCTTGAGGACAAGCAAAAGTTTAAGCTTGGGGGAGTTGATACGTCTCCAACGTATCTACTTTTCCAAACACTTTTGCCCTTGTTTTGTACTCTAACTTGCATGATTTGAATGAAACTAACCCGGACTGATGCTGTTTTCAGCAGAACTACCATGATGTTGTTTATTGTGCAGAAAACAAAAGTTCTCGGAATGACATGAAAATCCACAGAGATAAGTTTTGGAAAATATAAAAAATACTAGCAAAAGAATCAAGGCCAGGGGACCCACACCCTATCCACGAGGGTGGGGGCGCGCCCTCCCCCCTGGGCGCGCCCCCCTGTCTCGTGGGCCCCCTGATGCTCCACCGACCGCAACTCCAACTTCATATATTCTGTTTCACGGAGAAAAAAATCAGAGAGAAAGTTTCATCGTGTTTTACGATACGGAGCCGCCGCCAAGCCCTAATCTCTCTCGGGAGGGCTGATCTGGAGTCTGTTCGGGGCTCCAAAGAGGGGGATTCATCGTTGCCGTCATCATCAACCATCCTCCATCACCAATTTCATGATACTCACCGTCGTGCGTGAGTAATTCCATCGTAGGCTTGCTAGACGGTGATGGGTTGGATGAGATTTACCATGTAATCAAGTTAGTTTTGTTAGGGTTTGATCCCTAGTATCCACTATGTTCTGAGATTGATGTTGCTATGACTTTGCTATGCTTAATACTTGTCACTAGCTAGGGCCCGAGTGCCATGATTTCAGATCTGAACCTATTATGTTTTCATGAATATATGTGAGTTCTTGATCCTATCTTGCAAGTCTAGAGTCACCTATTATGTGTTATGATCCGACAACCCCGAAGTGACAATAATCGGGATACTTCTCGGTGATGACCGTAGTTTGAGGAGTTCATGTATTCAATATGTGCTAATGCTTTGTTTCGGTTCTCTATTAAAAGGAGGCCTTAATATCCCTTAGTTTCCACTAGGACCCCGCTGCCACGGGAGGGTAGGACAAAAGATGTCATGCAAGTTCTTTTCCATAAGCACGTATGACTATATTCGGAATACATGCCTAGATTACATTGATGAACTGGAGCTAGTTCTGTGTCACCCTATGTTATAGCTATTACATGAGGAATCGCATCCGACATAATTATCCATCACTGATCCAATGCCTACGAGCTTTTCACATCTTGTGTTTCGCTTATTTACTTTTCCGTTGCTACTGTTACAATTCCTACAAAACTATTATCTTTACTTTTGCCACTGTTACCATTACTATCATACTACTTTGCTACTAAATACTTTGCTACAGATATTAAGTTATCCAGGTGTGGTTGAATTGACAACTCAACTGCTAATACTTAAGAATATTCTTTGGCTCCCCTTGTGTCGAATCAATAAATTTGGGTTCAATACTCTACCCTTGAAAGTTGTTGCGATCCCCTACACTTGTGGGTCATCAATGATCAGACATGGTTTAGTTGATATGGATCACGTGATCATTTAGATGTCTAGAGGGATGTCTATCTAAGTGGGAGTTCTTTAGTAATATGATTAGTTGAACTTTAATTTATCATGAACTTAGTCCTAATAGTTTTTGCATATCTATGTTGTTGCAGATCAATGGCCCATGCTACCGTTCCCTTCAAAAATTTTAATGCGTTCTAAGGTAAAGCTAAGTTGAAAGATGATGGTAGCAACTACACAGTCTGGGCCCATAACTTGAGGATTATCCTCATTGCTGCATAGCTAGGTGCAAGGCCTGCTGCCGGAGCCGATGCTGATGTTATGAACGGTTGGCAAGCTCGATCTCATGACTACTCGATAGTTCAGTGTGCCATGCTTTACGGCTTAGAATCGGGACTTCATAGACGTTTTCAACGTCATGGAGCATATGAGATGTTCCAAGAATTGAAGTTAATATTTCAAGGAAATGCCCGAGTTGAGAGATATGAAGTCTCCAACAAGTTCTATAGCTGCAAGATGGAGGAGAATAGTTCTGTCAGTGAACAGATACTCAGAATGTCTGGGTACCATAACCACTTGACTCAGCTGGGAGTTAATCTTCCTGATGATAGTGTCATTGACAGAGTTCTTCAATCACTGCCACCAAGCTATAAAGGCTTCGTGATGAACTATAATATTCAAGGGATGGAAAAGACAATTCTTGAGCTCTTCGCAATGCTAAAGGATGCAGAGGTAGAAATCAAGAAGGAGCATCAAGTGTTGATGGTTAACAAGACCACTAGTTTCAAGAAAAGGGCAAAGGGAAGAAGGGGAACTTCAAGAAGAATAGCAGGCAAGTTGCTACTCCTGGGAAGAAACCCAAGTCTGGACCTAAGCCTGAAACTGAGTGCTTCTACTGCAAAGGGACTGGTCACTGGAAGCGGAACTGTCCCAAGTATTTGGCGGATAAGAAGGATGGCAAAGTGAAAGGTATATTTGATATACATGTTATTGATGTGTACCTTAGTAAAGCTCGTAGTAGCGCCTGGGTATTTGATATTGGTTCTATTGGTCATATTTGCAACTCAAAATAGGGGATACGGATTAAACGAAGATTGGCTAAGGACGAGGTGACGATGCGCGTAGGAAATGGTTCCAAGGTCGATGTGATCGCCGTCGGCATGCTACCTCTACATCTACCTTCAGGATTAGTTTTAGACCTGAATAATTGTTATTTGGTGTCAACGTTGATCATGAACATATATCTGGATCTTGTTTGATGCGATACGGTTATTCATTTAAATCAGAGAATAATGGTTGTTCTATTTATATGAGTAATATCTTTTATGGTCATGCACCCTTGATGAGTGGTCTAGTTTTGTTGAATCTTGATCGTAATGATACACATATCCATAATATTGAAGCCAAAAGATGCAAAGTTAGTAATGATAGTGCAACTTATTTGTGGGACTGTCGTTTAGGTCATATTGGTGTAAAGCGCATGAAGAAACTCCATGCTGATGGGCTTTTGGAAACACTTGATTATGAATCACTTGATGCTTGCGAACCATGCCTCATGGGCAAGATGACTAAGACTCCGTTCTCCGGAACAATGGAGCGAGCCACTGACTTATTGGAAATAATACATACCGATGTATGCGGTCCGATGAGTGTTGAGGCTCGTGGCGGGTATCGTTATTTTCTGAGCTTCACAGATGATTTGAGCAGATATGAGTATATCTACTTAATGAAACATAAGTCTAAAATATTTGAAAAGTTCAAAGAATTTTAGAGTGAAGTGAAAAATCATCATAACAAGAAAATAAAGTTTCTACGATTTGATCGCGGAGGCGAATATTTGAGTTACGAGTTTGGTCTTCATTTGAAACAATGTGGAATAGTTTCGCAACTCACGCCACTTGGAACACCACAGCGTAATGGTGTGTCGGAGCGTCGTAACCATACTTTATTTGATATGGTGTGATCTATGATGTCTATTACTGATTTACCACTATTGTTTTGGGGTTATGCTTTAGAGACGACTGCATTCACGTTAAATAGGGCACCATATAAATCCGTTGAGACAACACCATATGAACTGTGGTTTGGCAAGAAACCTAAGCTATCGTTGTTTGGGGTTGCGATGCTTATGTGAAAAAGCTTCAACCTGATAAGCTCGAACCCAAATCGGAGAAATGCATCTTCATAGGATACCCAAAAGAAACTGTTGGGTACACCTTCTATCATAGATCCAAAGGCAAGATATTTGTTGCTAAGAATGGATCCTTTCTAGAGAAGGAGTTTCTCTCGAAAGAAGTGAGTGGGAGGAAAGTAGAGCTTGATGAGGTAATTGTACCTTCTCCCGAATTCGAAAGTAGTTCATCACAGAAATCAGTTCTAGTGATTCCTACACCAATTAGTGAGGAAGCTAATGATGATGATCATGAAACTTCAGATCAAGTTACTACCGAACCTCGTAGGTCAATCAGAGTATGATCTGCACCAGAGTGGTACGGTAATCGTATTCTGGAAGTCATGTTACTAGACCATGATGAACCTACGAACTATGATGAAGTGATGATGAGCCCGGATTCCATGAAATGGCTTGAAGCCATGAAATCTGAGATGGGATCCATGTATGAGAACAAAGTGTGGACTTTGGTGGACTTGCCCGATGATCGGGAAGCCATAGAAAATAAATGGATCCTCAAGAAGAAGACTAACACTAACGGCAATGTTACTATCTACAAAGCTCGACTTGTTGCGAAAGGTTTTTGACAAGTTCAAGGAGTTGACTACGATGAGATCTTCTCACCCGTAGCGATGCTTAAGTTTGTCTGAATCATGTTAGCAATTGTCGCGTTTTATAATTATGAAATTTGGCAAATGGATGTCAAAACTGCATTCCTTAATGGATTTCTTAAAGAAGAGTTGTATATGATGCAACCACAAGGTTTTGTCGATCCAAAATCTTCTAACAAAGTGTGCAAGCTCCAGCGATCCATTTATGGAATGGTGCAAGCCTCTCAGAGTTGGAATATATGCTTTGATAATGTGATCAAAGCATATGGTTTTATACAGAGTTTTGGAGAAGCATGTATTTACAAGAAAGTGAGTGGGATCTCTATAGCATTTCTAATATTATATGTGGATGACATATTGTTGATTGGAAATAAAACAGAATTTCTGGATAGCATAAAAGGATACATGAATAAGAATTTTTCAATGAAAGACCTCGGTGAAGCTGCTTATATATTGGGCATCAAGATCTATAGAGATAGATCAAGGCGCTTAATTGGACTTTCACAAAGCAGATACCTTGATAAATTTTTGAAGAATTTCAAAAAGGATCAGCCAAAGAAAGGGTTCTTGCCTGTGTTACAAGGTGTGAAGTTGAGTCAGTCTCAATGCCCGACCACTGCAAAAGATAGAGAGAAAATGAAAGTCATTCCCTATGCCTCAGCCATAGGTTCTATCATGTATGCAATGTTGTGTACCAGACCTGATGTGTGCCTTGCTATAAGTTTAGCAGGGAGGTACCAATGTAATCCAGGAGTGGATCACTGGATAGCGGTGAAGAACATCCTGAAATACCTGAAAAGGACTAAGGATATGTTTCTCGTTTATGGAGGTGACAAAGAGCTTGTCGTAAATGGTTACATCGATGCAAGCTTTGACACTGATCCGGATGACTCTAATTTGCAAACCGAATACGTATTTATATTGAATGGTGGAGTTGTTAGTTGGTGCAGTTCCAAGCAGAGCATCATGGCGGGATCTATGTGTGAAGCAGAGTACATAGATGCTTCGGAAGCAGCAAATGAAGGAGTCTGGATAAAGGAGTTCATATCTGATCTAGGTGTAATACCTAGTGCATCGGGTCCAATGAAAATCTTTTGTGACAACACTGGAGCAATTGCCTTGGCAAAGGAATCCAGATTTCACAAGAGAACCAAACACATCAAGAGACGCTTCAATTCCAACCGCGATCAAGTCAAGGAGGGAGACATAGAGATTTGCAAGATACATATGGATCTGAATGTTGCAGACCCGTTGACTAAGCCTCTTCCACGAGCAAAACATGATCGGCAACAAGACTCCATGGGTATTAGAATCATTACTATGTAATCTAGATTATTGACTCTAGTGCAAGTAGGAGACTGAAGGAAATATGCCCTAAAGGCAATAATAAAGTTGTTATTTATATTTCCTTATATCATGATAAATGTTTATTATTCATGCTACAATTGTATTAACCGGAGACTTAGTACATGTGCGAATACATAGACAAAACAGAGTGTCCCTAGTATGCCTCTACTTAACTAGCTCGTTAATCAAATATGGTTATGTTTCCTGACCATAGACATGTGTTGTCATGTGATGAACGGGATCACATCATTAGAGAATGATGTGATGGAAAAGACGCATCCGTTAGCTTAGCATAATGATTGTTAAGTTTTATTGCTATTGCTTCCTTCATGACTTATACATGTTCCTCTGACTATGAAATTATGCAACTCCCTAATACCGGAGGAACACCTTATGTGCTATCAAACATCACAACGTAACTGGGTGATTATGAAGATGCTCTACAGATGTCTCCGAAGGTGTTTGTTGGGTTAGCATAGATCGAGATTTGGGTTTGTCACTCCGTGTATTGCAGAGGTATCTCTGGGCCCTCTCGGTAATGCTCATCACTATAAGCCTTGCAAGCAATATGACTAATGAATTAATTACGGGATGATGCATTAAGGAACGAGTAAAGATACTTGCCGGTAATGAGATTGAACTGGTATGAGGATACCGACGATCGAATATCGGGCAAGTAACATACCGATGACAAAGGGAATAATGTATGTTGTTATGCGGTTTGACCGATAAAGATCTTCGTAGAATATGTAGGAACCAATATGAGCATCCAGGTTCTGCTATTGGTTATTGACTGGAGATGTGTCTCGGTCATGTCTACATAGTTCTCAAACCCGTAGGGTCCGCATGCTTAACGTTCAATGACGACTTGTATTATGAGTTATGTGTTTTGGTGACCGAAGTTTTTTTCAGAGTCCCGGATGAGATCACGGGCATGACGAGGAGTCTCAAAATGGTCGAGAGGTAATGATTCATATATTGGAAGGTAGTATTCGGACATCAGAATGGTTTTGAGTGGTTCGGGTGTTTTACCGGAGTGTCGAGGGGTTACCGGAACCCCCCGGGGAAGTATTGGGCCTACATGGGCCTTAGTGGAGAGAGAGGAGGGCAGCAAGGGGTGGTCGTGCACCCCCCCTGGCAGTCCGAATTGGACTAGGGGAGGGGGCGGCGCCCCCTTTCCCTCTCCCTCTCCTTCCTTTTCCCTCAGGTGGAAGAAAGGAAAAGGGGGGGGGCGAATCCTACTAGGAGTGGAGTCCTAGTAGGACTCCCCCCCCATGGCGCGCCCCTCCTGGCCACCGGCCTCCTCCTCCCCTCCTTTATATACAGGGGCGAGGGGGCACCCCATAGGCACATCAATTGTTCTCTTAGCCGTGTGCGGTGCCCCCCTTCACAGTTTACACCTCTGGTCATATCCTCGTAGTGCTTAGGCGAAGCCCTGCGCGGATTACATCACCATCACTATCACCATGTCATCGTTCTGAAGAAACTCTCCCTCGACCCTCCACTGGATCAAGAGTTCGAGGGACATCATCGAGCTGAACGTGTGCTGAACTCGGAGGTGTAGTACGTTCGACACTAGATCGGTTGGATCGTGAAGACGTTCGACTACATGAACCGCGTTAACCTAACACTTTCGCTTTTGGTATACGAGGGTACATGGACACACTCTCCCCTCTCATTGTTATGCATCTCCTAGATAGATCTTGCGTGAGCGTAGGAATTTTTTTGAAATTGCATGCTTCGTTCCCCAACAACCTCCATTAAGTTTTTCTACAGTGCACGGCGATGCCCTACGGGAACAAGTTCACCACCACCATCATCACACCATCATGCTGCTAGATCGAGGAGGTGAGGACGTCATCGAGCTAAACGCGGAGGTGCCATATGTTTGGTACTTGATCGGTTGGATCGTGAAGGTGTACGACTACATCAACCGCGTTGATAAACGCTTCCGCTTAACGGTCTACGAGGGTACTTAGACATACTCTCCCTCTCATAGCTATGAACAAAATATGCCCTTGAGGCAATAATAAAGTTGGTATTTTATATTTCCTTATATCATGATAAATGTCTATTATTCATGCTAGAGTATTAACCGGAAACTTTATACATGTGTGGATACATAGGCAAAACACCGTGTCCCTAGTATGCCTCTACTAGACTAGCTCATTGATCAAAGATGGTTAAGTTTCCTAGCCATGGACATGTGTTGTCA